>NW_026915078.1:0-5143 GCF_034315485.1 Pezoporus occidentalis | reverse complement strand
TAAAATATGTTCAAGAGCATTCTAATGACCCACAGAGGTTCTCAACCCTAACCCTAACCCTAACCCTAACCCTAAACCTAAACCTAACCCTAACCCTAACCCATTTCTCCCCTGTAACTGTAACAAAGTGAGTGTAATACTATATGTATATATATATACAGGAAAACAGAGGAAACGTAACAAAGTGATCAAAATAAAGCATGTTCAAGAGGATTCTAATGACCCACAGAGGTTCTCAACCCTAACCCTAACCCTAACCCTAACCCTAACCCTAACCGTAAACCTAACCCTACCCCATTTCTCCCCTCTAACTGTAACAAAGCGAGTGTAATACTATATATCTAGATATATAGGAAAACACAGTAAACGTAACAAAGTGAGCAAAATAAAGTATGTTCAAGAGCATTCTAATGACCCACAGAGGTTCTCAACCCCAACCCTAACCCTAACCCTAACCCATTTCTCCCCTGTAACTGTAACAAAGTGAGTGCAACACTATATATATAGATATATAGGAAAACACAGTAAATGTAACAAAGTGAGCAAAATAAAGCATGTTCAAGAGCATTCTAATGACCCACAGAGGTACTCAACCCTAACCCTAACCCTAACCCTAACCCTAACACTAACCCTAACCCATTTCTCCCCTGTAACTGTAACAAAGTGAGTGTAATACTATATGTGTATATATATACAGGAAAACAGAGGAAACGTAACAAAGTGAGCAAAATAAAACATGTTCAAGAGCATTCTAATGACCCACAGAGGTTCTCAACCCTAACCCTAACCCTAACCCTAACCCTAACCCTAACCCTAACCCTAACCGTAAACCTAACCCTAACCCTAACCCATTTCTCCCCTGTAACTGTAACAAAGTGAGTGTAATACTATATGTATATATATATACAGGAAAACAGAGGAAACGTAACAAAGTGATCAAAATAAAGCATGTTCAAGAGGATTCTAATGACCCACAGAGGTTCTCAACCCTAACCCTAACCCTAACCCTAACCCTAACCCTAACCCTAACCCTAACCGTAAACCGAACCCTACCCCATTTCTCCCCTCTAACTGTAACAAAGCGAGTGTAATACTATATATCTAGATATATAGGAAAACACAGTAAACGTAACAAAGTGAGCAAAATAAAGTATGTTCAAGAGGACTCTAATGACCCACAGAGGTTCTCAACCCCAACCCTAACCCTAACCCTAACCCTAACCCTAACCCATTTCTCCCCTGTAACTGTAACAAAGTGAGTGCAACACTATATATATAGATATATAGGAAAACACAGTAAATGTAACAAAGTGAGCAAAATAAAGCATGTTCAAGAGCATTCTAATGACCCACAGAGGTACTCAACCCTAACCCTAACCCTAACCCTAACCCTAACACTAACCCTAACCCATTTCTCCCCTGTAACTGTAACAAAGTGAGTGTAATAATATATGTATATATATATACAGGAAAACAGAGGAAACGTAACAAAGCGAGCAAAATAAAACATGTTCAAGAGCATTCTAATGACCCACAGAGGTTCTCCACCCTAACCCTAACCCTAACCCTAACCCTAACCCTAACCCTAACCCTAAACCTAACCCTAACCCTAACCCATTTCTCCCCTGTAACTGTAACAAAGTGAGTGTAATACTATATGTATATATATATACAGGAAAACAGAGGAAACGTAACAAAGTGATCAAAATAAAGCATGTTCAAGAGGATTCTAATGACCCACAGAGGTTCTCAACCCTAACCCTAACCCTAACCCTAACCCTAACCCTAACCGTAAACCTAACCCTACCCCATTTCTCCCCTCTAACTGTAACAAAGCGAGTGTAATACTATATATCTAGATATATAGGAAAACACAGTAAACGTAACAAAGTGAGCAAAATAAAGTATGTTCAAGAGCATTCTAATGACCCACAGAGGTTCTCAACCCCAACCCTAACCCTAACCCTAACCCTAACCCTAACCCTAACCCATTTCTCCCCTGTAACTGTAACAAAGTGAGTGCAACACTATATATATAGATATATAGGAAAACACAGTAAATGTAACAAAGTGAGCAAAATAAAGCATGTTCAAGAGCATTCTAATGACCCACAGAGGTACTCAACCCTAACCCTAACCCTAACCCTAACCCTAACACTAACCCTAACCCATTTCTCCCCTGTAACTGTAACAAAGCGAGTGTAATACTATATGTATATATATATACAGGAAAACAGAGGAAACGTAACAAAGTGAGCAAAATAAAACATGTTCAAGAGCATTCTAATGACCCACAGAGGTTCTCAACCCCAACCCTAACCCTAACCCTAACCCTAACCCTAACCCATTTCTCCCCTGTAACTGTAACAAAGTGAGTGCAACACTATATATATAGATATATAGGAAAACACAGTAAATGTAACAAAGTGAGCAAAATAAAGCATGTTCAAGAGCATTCTAATGACCCACAGAGGTACTCAACCCTAACCCTAACCCTAACCCTAACACTAACCCTAACCCATTTCTCCCCTGTAACTGTAACAAAGTGAGTGTAATACTATATGTATATATATATACAGGAAAACAGAGGAAACGTAACAAAGTGAGCAAAATAAAACATGTTCAAGAGCATTCTAATGACCCACAGAGGTTCTCAACCCTAACCCTAACCCTAACCCTAACCCTAACCCTAACCCTAACCCTAACATTAAACCTAACCCTAACCCTAACCCATTTCTCCCCTGTAACTGTAACAAAGTGAGTGTAATACTATATGTATATATATATACAGGAAAACAGAGGAAACGTAACAAAGTGATCAAAATAAAGCATGTTCAAGAGGATTCTAATGACCCACAGAGGTTCTCAACCCTAACCCTAACCCTAACCCTAACCCTAACCCTAACCCTAACCCTAACCGTAAACCTAACCCTACCCCATTTCTCCCCTCTAACTGTAACAAAGCGAGTGTAATACTATATATCTAGATATATAGGAAAACACAGTAAACGTAACAAAGTGAGCAAAATAAAGTATGTTCAAGAGCATTCTAATGACCCACAGAGGTTCTCAACCCCAACCCTAACCCTAACCCTAACCCTAACCCTAACCCATTTCTCCCCTGTAACTGTAACAAAGTGAGTGCAACACTATATATATAGATATATAGGAAAACACAGTAAATGTAACAAAGTGAGCAAAATAAAGCATGTTCAAGAGCATTCTAATGACCCACAGAGGTACTCAACCCTAACCCTAACCCTAACACTAACCCTAACCCATTTCTCCCCTGTAACTGTAACAAAGTGAGTGTAATACTATATGTATATATATATACAGGAAAACAGAGGAAACGTAACAAAGTGAGCAAAATAAAACATGTTCAAGAGCATTCTAATGACCCACAGAGGTTCTCAACCCTAACCCTAACCCTAACCCTAACCCTAACCCTAAACCTAAACGAAAACCTAACCCTACCCCATTTCTCCCCTCTAACTGTAACAAAGCGAGTGTAATACTATATATCTAGATATATAGGAAAACACAGTAAACGTAACAAAGTGAGCAAAATAAAGTATGTTCAAGAGCATTCTAATGACCCACAGAGGTTCTCAACCCCAACCCTAACCCTAACCCTAACCCTAACCCTAACCCTAACCCATTTCTCCCCTCTAACTGTAACAAAGTGAGTGCAACACTATATATATAGATATATAGGAAAACACAGTAAATGTAACAAAGTGAGCAAAATAAAGCATGTTCAAGAGCATTCTAATGACCCACAGAGGTACTCAACCCTAACCCTAACCCTAACCCTAACCCTAACACTAACCCTAACCCATTTCTCCCCTGTAACTGTAACAAAGTGAGTGTAATACTATATGTATATATATATACAGGAAAACAGAGGAAACGTAACAAAGTGAGCAAAATAAAACATGTTCAAGAGCATTCTAATGACCCACAGAGGTTCTCAACCCTAACCCTAACCCTAACCCTAACCCTAACCCTAACCCTAACCGTAAACCTAACCCTAACCCCAACCCATTTCTCCCCTGTAACTGTAACAAAGTGAGTGTAATACTATATGTATATATATATACAGGAAAACAGAGGAAACGTAACAAAGTGATCAAAATAAAGCATGTTCAAGAGGATTCTAATGACCCACAGAGGTTCTCAACCCTAACCCTAACCCTAACCCTAACCCTAACCCTAACCCTAACCGTAAACCGAACCCTACCCCATTTCTCCCCTCTAACTGTAACAAAGCGAGTGTAATACTATATATCTATATATATAGGAAAACACAGTAAACGTAACAAAGTGAGCAAAATAAAGTATGTTCAAGAGGACTCTAATGACCCACAGAGGTTCTCAACCCCAACCCTAACCCTAACCCTAACCCTAACCCTAACCCATTTCTCCCCTGTAACTGTAACAAAGTGAGTGCAACTATATATATATAGATATATAGGAAAACACAGTAAATGTAACAAAGTGAGCAAAATAAAGCATGTTCAAGAGCATTCTAATGACCCACAGAGGTACTCAACCCTAACCCTAACCCTAACCCTAACACTAACCCTAACCCATTTCTCCCCTGTAACTGTAACAAAGTGAGTGCAACACTATATATATAGAATACTATATGTATATATATATACAGGAAAACAGAGGAAACGTAACAAAGTGAGCAAAATAAAACATGTTCAAGAGCATTCTAATGACCCACAGAGGTTCTCAACCCTAACCCTAACCCTAACCCTAACCCTAACCCTAAACCTAACCCTAACCCTAACCCATTTCTCCCCTGTAACTGTAACAAAGTGAGTGTAATACTATATGTATATATATATACAGGAAAACAGAGGAAACGTAACAAAGTGATCAAAATAAAGCATGTTCAAGAGGATTCTAATGACCCACAGAGGTTCTCAACCCTAACCCTAACCCTAACCCTAACCCTAACCCTAACCGTAAACCTAACCCTACCCCATTTCTCCCCTCTAACTGTAACAAAGCGAGTGCAACACTATATATATAGATATATAGGAAAACACAGTAAATGTAACAAAGTGAGCAAAATAAAGTATGTTCAAGAGCATTCTAATGACCCACAGAGGATCTCAACCCCAACCCT
>NW_026915077.1:0-2622 GCF_034315485.1 Pezoporus occidentalis | reverse complement strand
CGTCATAGAGGCGTCATAGAGGCGTCATAGAGGCGTCATAGAGGCGTCATAGAGGCGTCATAGAGGCGTCATAGAGGCGTCATAGAGGAGTCATAGAGGCGTCATAGAGGAGTCATAGAGGAGTCATAGAGGAGTCATAGAGGAGTCATAGAGGAGTCATAGAGGAGTCATAGTGGAGTCATAGAGGAGTCATAGAGGAGTCATAGAGGAGTCATAGAGGAGTCATACTGTTATAGAGGAGTCATAGAGGAGTCATACTGTTATAGAGGAGTCATAGAGGAGTCATACTGTTATAGAGGAGTCATAGAGGAGTCATACTGTTATAGAGGAGTCATAGAGGAGTCATACTGTTATAGAGGAGTCATAGAGGAGTCATACTGTTATAGAGGAGTCATAGAGGAGTCATACTGTTATAGAGGAGTCATAGAGGAGTCATACTGTTATAGAGGAGTCATAGAGGAGTCATAGAGGAGTCATACTGTCATAGAGGAGTCATAGAGGAGTCATACTGTTATAGAGGAGTCATAGAGGAGTCATAGAGTTCATAGAGGAGTCATAGAGGAGTCATGTTAGAGGAGTCATAGAGGAGTCATAGAGGAGTCATAGAGGAGTCATAGAGGAGTCATAGAGGAGTCATAGAGGAGTCATAGAGGAGTCATAGAGGAGTCATAGGAGTCATAGAGGAGTCATAGAGGAGTCATAGAGGAGTCATAGAGGAGTCATAGAGGAGTCATAGAGGAGTCATAGAGGAGTCATAGAGGAGTCATACTGTTATAGAGGAGTCATAGAGGAGTCATACTGTTATAGAGGAGTCATAGAGGAGTCATAGAGGAGTCAAAGAGTAGTCATAGAGGAGTCATAGAGTACTCATAGAGTAGTCATACAGTTATAGAGGAGTCATAGAGGAGTCATACTGTTATAGAGGAGTCATAGAGGAGTCATACTGAAATAGAGGAGTCAGAGAGGAGTCATACTGTTATAGAGGAGTCATAGAGGAGTCATAGAGGAGTCATAGAGGAGTCATAGAGGAGTCATAGAGGAGTCATACTGTTATAGAGGAGTCATAGAGGAGTCATACTGTTATAGAGGAGTCATAGAGGAGTCATACTGAGGAGTCATATAGAGGAGTCATAGAGGAGTCATACTGAGTCATAGAGGAGTCATAGAGGAGTCATACTGTTATAGAGGAGTCATAGAGGAGTCATACTGTTATAGAGGAGTCATAGAGGAGTCATACTGTTATAGAGGAGTCATAGAGGAGTCATAGAGGAGTCATAGAGGAGTCATAGAGGAGTCATAGTGTCATAGAGGAGTCATAGAGGAGTCATACTGTTATAGAGGAGTCATAGAGGAGTCATACTGTTATAGAGGAGTCATAGAGGAGTCATACTGTTATAGAGGAGTCATAGAGGAGTCATACTGTTATAGAGGAGTCATAGAGGAGTCATAGAGGAGTCATACTGTTATAGAGGAGTCATAGAGGAGTCATACTGTTATAGAGGAGTCAATAGAGGAGTCATACTGTTATAGAGTCATACTGTTATAGAGGAGTCATAGAGGAGTCATAGAGGAGTCATAGAGGAGTCATAGAGGAGTCATAGAGGAGTCATAGAGGAGTCATACTGTTATAGAGGAGTCATAGAGGAGTCATACTGTTATAGAGGAGTCATACTGTTATAGAGGAGTCATAGAGGAGTCATACTGTTATAGAGGAGTCATAGAGGAGTCATACTGTTATAGAGGAGTCATAGAGGAGTCATAGAGGAGTCATAGAGGAGTCATACTGTTATAGAGGAGTCATAGAGGAGTCATACTGTTATAGAGGAGTCATAGAGGAGTCATACTGTTATAGAGGAGTCATAGAGGAGTCATAGAGGAGTCATAGAGGAGTCATAGAGGAGTCATAGAGGAGTCATACTGTTATAGAGGAGTCATAGAGGAGTCATACTGTTATAGAGGAGTCATAGAGGAGTCATACTGTTATAGAGGAGTCATAGAGGAGTCATACTGTTATAGAGGAGTCATAGAGGAGTCATACTGTTATAGAGGAGTCATAGAGGAGTCATACTGTTATAGAGGAGTCATAGAGGAGTCATCCTGTTATAGAGGAGTCATACTGTCATAGAGGAGTCATACTGTTATAGAGGAGTCATAGAGGAGTCATACTGTTATAGAGGAGTCATAGAGGAGTCATAGAGGAGTCATAGAGGAGTCATAGAGGAGTCATAGAGGAGTCATAGAGGAGTCATAGTTGAGTCATAGAGGAGTCATACTGTCATAGAGGAGTCATAGAGGAGTCATAGAGGAGTCATACTGTTATAGAGGAGTCATAGAGGAGTCATACTGTTATAGAGGAGTCATAGAGGAGTCATACTGTTATAGAGGAGTCATAGAGGAGTCATAGAGGAGTCATAGAGGAGTCATAGAGGAGTCATAGAGGAGTCATAGAGGAGTCATAGAGGAGTCATACTGTTATAGAGGAGTCATAGAGGAGTCATACTGGAGTCATAGAGGAGTCATAGAGGAGTCATAGTGGCGTCGTAGAGGCGTCGTAGAGGAGTCATAGAGGAGTCATAGAGGCGTCATAGAGGAGTCATAGAGGCGTCATAGAGGCGTCATAGA
>NW_026915076.1:0-4308 GCF_034315485.1 Pezoporus occidentalis | reverse complement strand
CAATTGCTTTTCCTGTATGAAAGGGAGCAGTGAAAGCAACGATGGATGCACCAATGTAAAGGTGATTGTGTGCTGAACAGGTCCAGCACAAGCTTTCAATCCTGGCTCTTCTGCTGTGGGAGCAGAAGCCAAACGTTCGTGCTGTACTCACTGTGCTGCCTGCAGCTGAGAGAGACCAGCTGAGAATTTGGATTCAAATGGAGTTTTAGGTATGAAACCGAGGAGAGACTGCAATGATGGTGACACCGTTGCAAAGCAGCCTGTGTGCTGAAGAGGCCCAGCACTAGCTTTCCCTGCTGGTTCTTCTGCTGTGGGAGCAGATGCCACTGTTCTTTCTGTGCTGACTGTGTTGCTGCCAGCAGAGAGCAGGCTCTGAACTGATTCCATTCAAATGCTTTTCCTGTATGAAAGGGAGCAGTGAAAGCAACGATGGATGCACCAATGTAAAGGTGATTGTGTGCTGAACAGGTCCAGCACCAGCTTTCAATCCTGACACTTCTGTTGTGGGAGGAGAAGCCAAACGTTCGTGCTGTACTCACTGTGCTGCTGGGCAACTGAAAGCGACCAGCTGAGAATTTGGATTCAAATGGAGTTTTAGGTATGAAACCGAGGAGAGACTGCAATGATGGTGACACCGTTGCAAAGCAGCCTGTGTGCTGAAGAGGCCCAGCACTAGCTTTCCCTGCTGGTTCTTCTGCTGTGGGAGCAGATGCCACTGTTCATTCTGTGCTGACAGTGTTGCTGCGCAGCAGAGAGCAGGCTCTGAACTGATTCCATTCAAATGCTTTTCCTGTATGAAAGGGAGCAGTGAAAGCAACGATGGATGCACCAATGTAAAGGTGATTGTGTGCTGAACAGGTCCAGCACAAGCTTTCAATCCTGGCTCTTCTGCTGTGGGAGCAGAAGCCAAACGTTCGTGCTGTACTCACTGTGCTGCTGGGCAACTGAAAGCGACCAGCTGAGAATTTGGATTCAAATGGAGTTTTAGGTATGAAACCGAGGAGAGACTGCAATGATGGTGACACCGTTGCAAAGCAGCCTGTGTGCTGAAGAGGCCCAGCACTAGCTTTCCCTGCTGGTTCTTCTGCTGTGGGAGCAGATGCCACTGTTCATTCTGTGCTGACTGTGTTGCTGCCAGCAGAGAGCAGGCTCTGAACTGATTCCATTCAAATGCTTTTCCTGTATGAAAGGGAGCAGTGAAAGCAACGATGGATGCACCAATGTAAAGGTGATTGTGTGCTGAACAGGTCCAGCACACCAGCTTTCAATCCTGGCTCTTCTGCTGTGGGAGCAGAAGCCAAACGTTCGTGCTGTACTCACTGTGCTGCTGGGCAACTGAAAGCGACCAGCTGAGAATTTGGATTCAAATGGAGTTTTAGGTATGAAACCGAGGAGAGACTGCAATGATGGTGACACCGTTGCAAAGCAGCCTGTGTGCTGAAGAGGCCCAGCACTAGCTTTCCCTGCTGGTTCTTCTGCTGTGGGAGCAGATGCCACTGTTCTTTCTGTGCTGACTGTGTTGCTGCCAGCAGAGAGCAGGCTCTGAACTGATTCCATTCAAATGCTTTTCCTGTATGAAAGGGAGCAGTGAAAGCAACGATGGATGCACCAATGTAAAGGTGATTGTGTGCTGAACAGGTCCAGCACAAGCTTTCAATCCTGGCTCTTCTGCTGTGGGAGCAGAAGCCAAACGTTCGTGCTGTACTCACTGTGCTGCTGGGCAACTGAAAGCGACCAGCTGAGAATTTGGATTCAAATGGAGTTTTAGGTATGAAACCGAGGAGAGACTGCAATGATGGTGACACCGTTGCAAAGCAGCCTGTGTGCTGAAGAGGCCCAGCACTAGCTTTCCCTGCTGGTTCTTCTGCTGTGGGAGCAGATGCCACTGTTCATTCTGTGCTGACAGTGTTGCTGCGCAGCAGAGAGCAGGCTCTGAACTGATTCCATTCAAATGCTTTTCCTGTATGAAAGGGAGCAGTGAAAGCAACGATGGATGCACCAATGTAAAGGTGATTGTGTGCTGAACAGGTCCAGCACAAGCTTTCAATCCTGGCTCTTCTGCTGTGGGAGCAGAAGCCAAACGTTCGTGCTGTACTCACTGTGCTGCTGGGCAACTGAAAGCGACCAGCTGAGAATTTGGATTCAAATGGAGTTTTAGGTATGAAACCGAGGAGAGACTGCAATGATGGTGACACCGTTGCAAAGCAGCCTGTGTGCTGAAGAGGCCCAGCACTAGCTTTCCCTGCTGGTTCTTCTGCTGTGGGAGCAGATGCCACTGTTCATTCTGTGCTGACAGTGTTGCTGCGCAGCAGAGAGCAGGCTCTGAACTGATTCCATTCAATTGCTTTTCCTGTATGAAAGGGAGCAGTGAAAGCAACGATGGATGCACCAATGTAAAGGTGATTGTGTGCTGAACAGGTCCAGCACAAGCTTTCAATCCTGGCTCTTCTGCTGTGGGAGCAGAAGCCAAACGTTCGTGCTGTACTCACTGTGCTGCTGCAGCTGAGAGAGACCAGCTGAGAATTTGGATTCAAATGGAGTTTTAGGTATGAAACCGAGGAGAGACTGCAATGATGGTGACACCGTTGCAAAGCAGCCTGTGTGCTGAAGAGGCCCAGCACTAGCTTTCCCTGCTGGTTCTTCTGCTGTGGGAGCAGATGCCACTGTTCATTCTGTGCTGACAGTGTTGCTGCGCAGCAGAGAGCAGGCTCTGAACTGATTCCATTCAATTGCTTTTCCTGTATGAAAGGGAGCAGTGAAAGCAACGATGGATGCACCAATGTAAAGGTGATTGTGTGCTGAACAGGTCCAGCACAAGCTTTCAATCCTGGCTCTTCTGCTGTGGGAGCAGAAGCCAAACGTTCGTGCTGTACTCACT
The DNA here is from genome assembly GCF_034315485.1 of Pezoporus occidentalis. Taxonomy (NCBI): domain Eukaryota; kingdom Metazoa; phylum Chordata; class Aves; order Psittaciformes; family Psittacidae; genus Pezoporus; species Pezoporus occidentalis. Next base: position 1,430 of record NW_026915076.1, on the reverse strand, counting down.
GTGCTGCTGGGCAACTGAAAGCGACCAGCTGAGAATTTGGATTCAAATGGAGTTTTAGGTATGAAACCGAGGAGAGACTGCAATGATGGTGACACCGTTGCAAAGCAGCCTGTGTGCTGAAGAGGCCCAGCACTAGCTTTCCCTGCTGGTTCTTCTGCTGTGGGAGCAGATGCCACTGTTCATTCTGTGCTGACAGTGTTGCTGCGCAGCAGAGAGCAGGCTCTGAACTGATTCCATTCAATTGCTTTTCCTGCTGACTGTGTTGCTGCGCAGCAGAGAGCAGGCTCTGAACTGATTCCATTCAAATGCTTTTCCTGTATGAAAGGGAGCAGTGAAAGCAACGATGGATGCACCAATGTAAAGGTGATTGTGTGCTGAACAGGTCCAGCACAAGCTTTCAATCCTGGCTCTTCTGCTGTGGGAGCAGAAGCCAAACGTTCGTGCTGTACTCACTGTGCTGCTGGGCAACTGAAAGCGACCAGCTGAGAATTTGGATTCAAATGGAGTTTTAGGTATGAAACCGAGGAGAGACTGCAATGATGGTGACACCGTTGCAAAGCAGCCTGTGTGCTGAAGAGGCCCAGCACTAGCTTTCCCTGCTGGTTCTTCTGCTGTGGGAGCAGATGCCACCGTTCATTCTGTGCTGACAGTGTTGCTGCGCAGCAGAGAGCAGGCTCTGAACTGATTCCATTCAAATGCTTTTCCTGTATGAAAGGGAGCAGTGAAAGCAACGATGGATGCACCAATGTAAAGGTGATTGTGTGCTGAACAGGTCCAGCACAAGCTTTCAATCCTGGCTCTTCTGCTGTGGGAGCAGAAGCCAAACGTTCGTGCTGTACTCACTGTGCTGCTGGGCAACTGAGAGCGACCAGCTGAGAATTTGGATTCAAATGGAGTTTTAGGTATGAAACCGAGGAGAGACTGCAATGATGGTGACACCGTTGCAAAGCAGCCTGTGTGCTGAAGAGGCCCAGCACTAGCTTTCCCTGCTGGTTCTTCTGCTGTGGGAGCAGATGCCACTGTTCATTCTGTGCTGACTGTGTTGCTGCCAGCAGAGAGCAGGCTCTGAACTGATTCCATTCAAATGCTTTTCCTGTATGAAAGGGAGCAGTGAAAGCAACGATGGATGCACCAATGTAAAGGTGATTGTGTGCTGAACAGGTCCAGCACAAGCTTTCAATCCTGGCTCTTCTGCTGTGGGAGCAGAAGCCAAACGTTCGTGCTGTACTCACTGTGCTGCTGGGCAACTGAAAGCGACCAGCTGAGAATTTGGATTCAAATGGAGTTTTAGGTATGAAACCGAGGAGAGACTGCAATGATGGTGACACCGTTGCAAAGCAGCCTGTGTGCTGAAGAGGCCCAGCACTAGCTTTCCCTGCTGGTTCTTCTGCTGTGGGAGCAGATGCCACTGTTCATTCTGTGCTGACAGT
>NW_026915075.1:0-4623 GCF_034315485.1 Pezoporus occidentalis | reverse complement strand
GGCCCAGCCCCATAGCGGCCCAGCCCCATAGAACCCCATACTCAGTCCCAGCCCCATAGAACCCCATTCCCAGCCCCATAGAACCCCATTCCCAGCCCCATAGAACCCCATACCCAGCCCCATAGCGGCCCTGCCCCACAGACCCCCATTCCCAGCCCCATAGCGGCCCAGCCCCATAGAACCCCATTCCCAGCCCCACAGCGGCCCTGCCCCACAGACCCCCATTCCCAGCCCCATAGACCCCATTCCCAGCCCCACAGAACCCCATTCCCAGCCCCATAGCGGCCCAGCCCCATAGAACCCACCCCCATTCCCAGCCCCACAGACCCCCATTCCCAGCCCCCCAGACCCCCATTCCCAGCCCCATAGAACCCCATTCCCGGCCCCATAGAACCCCCATTCCCAGCCCCATAGAACCCCATTCCCAGCCCCATAGACCCCCATTCCCAGCCCCACAGCGGCCCAGCCCCATAGACCCCCATTCCCAGCCCCACAGCGGCCCAGCCCCACAGACTCCCATCCCCACCCCATTCCCAGCCCCATAGAACCCCATTCCCAGCCCCATAGCGGCCCAGCCCCATAGCGGCCCAGCCCCATAGAACGGCATTCCCAGCCCCATAGACCCCCATTCCCAGCCCCATAGAACCCCATACCCAGCCCCACAGAGCCCTCCCCATTCCCAGCCCCATAGAACCCCATTCTGAGCCCCACAAACCCCATTCCCAGCCCCATAGAACCCCATTCCCAGCCCCATAGAACCCCATTCCCAGCCCCATAGAACCCCCATTCCCAGCCCCATAGCGGCCCAGCCCCATAGAACCCCATTCCCAGCCCCATAGAACCCCATTCCCAGCCCCACAGACCCCATTCCCAGCCCCATAGAACTCCATTCCCAGCCCCATAGAACCCCATTCCCAGCCCCACAGACCCCCATACCAAGCCCCATAGAACCCCATTCCCAGCCCCATAGAACCCCATTCCCAGCCCCACAAACCCCATTCCCAGCCCCATAGAACCCCATTCCCAGCCCCACAGACCCCCATTCCCAGCCCCATAGAACCCCATTCCCAGCCCCATAGAACCCCATACCCAGCGCCATAGCGGCCCAGCCCCATAGAACCCATCCCCATTCCCAGCCCCATAGCGGCCCAGCCCCATAGACCCCATTCCCAGCCCCATAGAACCCCATTCCCAGCCCCATAGAACCCCATTCCCAGCCCCATAGACCCCATTCCCAGCCCCACAGACCCCATTCCCAGCCCCATAGAACCCCATTCCCAGCCCCATAGAACCCCATTCCCAGCCCCATAGAACCCCATTCCCAGCCCCATAGCGGCCCAGCCCCATAGAACCCCATTCCCAGCCCCATAGAACCCCATTCCCAGCCCCATAGACCCCCATTCCCAGCCCCATAGCGGCCCAGCCCCATAGAACCCCATTCCCAGCCCCATAGAACCCCATTCCCAGCCCCACAAACCCCATTCCCAGCCCCATAGAACCCCATTCTGAGCCCCATAGAACCCCATTCCCAGCCCCACAGACCCCCATTCCCAGCCCCATAGCGGCCCAGCCCCATAGCGGCCCAGCCCCATAGAACCCCATTCCCAGCCCCATAGAACCCCATTCCCAGCCCCACAGCGGCCCAGCCCCATAGCGGCCCAGCCCCATAGAACCCCATCCCCAGCCCCATAGCGGCCCAGCCCCATAGCGGCCCAGTCCCATAGAACCCCATACTCAGTCCCAGCCCCATAGAACCCCATACTCAGCCCCATAGCGGCCCAGCCCCATAGAACCCCATACTCAGTCCCAGCCCCATAGAACCCCCATACCCAGCCCCATAGCGGCCCAGCCCCATAGAACCCCATTCCCAGCCCCATAGACCCCCATTCTCAGCCCCCCAGAGCCCTCCCCATTCCCAGCCCCATAGCGGCCCAGCCCCATAGACCCCCCTCCCCAGCCCCAGCCCCATAGCGGCCCAGCCCCATAGAACCCCATTCCCAGCCCCACAGCGGCCCAGCCCCATAGCGGCCCAGCCCCATAGAACCCCATACTCAGTCCCAGCCCCATAGACCCCCATTCCCAGCCCCACAGACCCCATTCCCAGCCCCATAGAACCCCATTCCCAGCCCCATAGAACCCCAGCCCCAGCGGCCCAGCCCCATAGAACCCCATACTCAGTCCCAGCCCCATAGACCCCATTCCCAGCCCCATAGCGGCCCAGCCCCATAGAACCCTCCCCCATTCCCAGCCGCATAGAACCCCATTCCCAGCCCCATAGCGGCCCAGCCCCACAGACCCCCATTCCCAGCCCCATAGAACCCATTCCCAGCCCCATAGCGGCCCAGCCCCATAGAACCCCATACTCAGTCCCAGCCCCATAGACCCCATTCCCAGCCCCATAGCGGCCCAGCCCCATAGAACCCCATACTCAGTCCCAGCCCCATAGACCCCCATTCCCAGCCCCATAGACCCCTATTCCCAGCCCCACAGACCCCCATACCCAGCCCCATAGACCCCATTCCCAGCCCCATAGCGGCCCAGCCCCATAGAACCCCATACTCAGTCCCAGCCCCATAGACCCCATTCCCAGCCCCACAGCGGCCCAGCCCCACAGCGGCCCAGCCCCACTGACTCACATCCGCTACAGATTAGTTTCCGGATTTAAGACGTTTGCTATCCCGATATAGTCCCAGCCCCATAGCGGCCCAGCCCCACAGACCCCCATCCCCAGCCCCATAGCGGCCCTGCCCCATAGCGGCCCCAGCCCCATAGCGGCCCAGCCCCACAGACCCCCATTCCCAGACCCATAGCGGCCCAGCCCCATAGAACCCCATTCCCAGCCCCATAGCGGCCCAGCCCCACAGACCCCCCATACCCAGCCCCATAGCGGCCCAGCCCCATAGAACCCTCCCCCATTCCCAGCCCCACAGCGGCCCACCCCCACAGACCCCATTCCCAGCCCCATAGGACCCCATTCCGAGCCCCACAGACCCCCTTCCAACCCCCACAAACCCCGTTCCCAGCCCCATAGAACCCCATTCCCAGCCCCACAGCGGCCCAGCCCCATAGCGGCCCAGCCCCACAGAACCCCATCCCCAGCCCCATAGCGGCCCAGCCCCACAGACCCCCGCCCCCAGCCCCATAGCGGCCCAGCCCCACAGAACCCCATTCCCAGCCCCATAGACCCCCATTCCCAGCCCCATAGAACCCCATTCCAAGCACCACAAACCCCATTCCCAGCCCCATATACCCCCCTTCCCAGCCCCACAGACCCCCATTCCCAGCCCCATAGCGGCCCAGCCCCATAGAACCCCATACTCAGTCCCAGCCCCACAGACCCCCATCCCCAGCCCCATAGAGCCCCATTCCCAGCCCCACAGCGGCCCAGCCCCACAGCGGCCCAGCCCCACAGACCCCCATCCCCAGCCAAATAGCGGCCCAGCCCCATAGACCCCCATTCCCAGCCCCATAGAACCCCATTCCCAGCCCCATAGCGGCCCAGCCCCATAGAACCCCATACTCAGTCCCAGCCCCATAGAACCCCATCCCCAGCCCCATAGAGCCCCATTCCCAGCCCCACAGCGGCCCAGCCCCATAGCGGCCCAGCCCCATAGAACCCCATTCCCAGCCCCACAGCGGCCCTGCCCCACAGACCCCCATTCCCAGCCCCATAGACCCCATTCCCAGCCCCACAGAACCCCATTCCCAGCCCCATAGAACCCCATTCCCAGCCCCATAGAACCCCATTCCCAGCCCCACAGAACCCCATTCCGAGCCCCACAGACCCCATTCCCAGCCCCACAGAACCCCATTCCCAGCCCCATAGCGGCCCAGCCCCATAGAACCCCCATTCCCAGCCCCATAGCGGCCCAGCCCCACAGACCCCCATTCCCAGCCCCATAGAACCCCATTCCCAGCCCCATAGCGGCCCAGCCCCATAGAACCCTCCCCCATTCCCAGCCCCACAGATCCCATTCCAAACCCCATAGAACCCCATTCCCAGCCCCATAGACCCCATTCCCAGCCCCACAGACCCCCATTCCCAGCCCCATAGCGGCCCAGCCCCACAGACCCCCGCCCCCAGCCCCATAGAACCCTCCCCCATAGCGGCCCAGCCCCATAGCGGCCCAGCCCCATAGAACCCCATACTCAGTCCCAGCCCCATAGAACCCCCATACCCAGCCCCATAGCGGCCCAGCCCCATAGCGGCCCAGCCCCATAGAACCCCATACTCAGTCCCAGCCCCATAGAACCCCATTCCCAGCCCCACAGCGGCCCAGCCCCATAGAACCCCATAGCGGCCCAGCCCCACAGCGGCCCAGCCCCACAGCGGCCCAGCCCCATAGAACCCCATTCCCAGCCCCATAGAACCCCATACCCAGCCCCATAGCGGCCCACCCCCATAGAACCCTCCCCCATTCCCAGCCCCATAGAACCCACCCCCATTCCCAGCCCCATAGAACCCCATTCCCAGCCCCATAACGGCCCAGCCCCATAGAACCCACCCCCATTCCCAGCCCCATAGAACCCACCCCCATTCCCAGCCCCATAGAACCCATTTCCCAGCCCCATAGAACCCCATTCCCGGCCCCATTCCCCAGCCCCATAGAACCCCATTCCCAG
>NW_026915074.1:0-3900 GCF_034315485.1 Pezoporus occidentalis | reverse complement strand
TGAGACACAGCAGCTGAGAATTTGGATTCAAATGGAGTTTTAGGTATGAAACCGAGGAGAGACTGCAATGATGGTGACACCGTTGCAAAGCAGCCTGTGTGCTGAAGAGGCCCAGCACTAGCTTTCCCTGCTGGTTCTTCTGCTGTGGGAGCAGATGCCACTGTTCTTTCTGTGCTGACTGTGTTGCTGCCAGCAGAGAGCAGGCTCTGAACTGACTCCATTCAAATGCTTTTCCTGTATGAAAGGGAGCAGTGAAAGCAACGATGGATGCACCAATGTAAAGGTGATTGTGTGCTGAACAGGTATAGCACCAGCTTTCAATCCTGACACTTCTGCTGTGGGAGCAGAGGCCAAACGTTCTTGCTGTAATCACTGTGCTGCCTGCAGCTGAGAGCGACCAGCTGAGAATTTGGATTCAAATGGAGTTTTAGGTATGAAACCGAGGAGAGACTGCAATGATGGTGACACCGTTGCAAAGCAGCCTGTGTGCTGAAGAGGCCCAGCACTAGCTTTCCCTGCTGGTTCTTCTGCTGTGGGAGCAGATGCCACTGTTCATTCTGTGCTGACTGTGTTGCTGCCAGCAGAGAGCAGACTCTGAACTGATTCCATTCAAATGCTTTTCCTGTATGAAAGGGAGCAGTGAAAGCAACGATGGATGCACCAATGTAAAGGTGATTGTGTGCTGAACAGGTCCAGCACAAGCTTTCAATCCTGGCTCTTCTGCTGTGGGAGCAGAAGCCAAACGTTCGTGCTGTAATCACTGTGCTGCCTGCAGCTGAGAGAGACCAGCTGAGAATTTGGATTCAAATGGAGTTTTAGGTATGAAACCGAGGAGAGACTGCAATGATGGTGACACCGTTGCAAAGCAGCCTGTGTGCTGAAGAGGCCCAGCACTAGCTTTCCCTGCTGGTTCTTCTGCTGTGGGAGCAGATGCCACTGTTCGTTCTGTGCTGACTGTGTTGCTGCCAGCAGAGAGCAGGCTCTGAACTGATTCCATTCAAATGCTTTTCCTGTATGAAAGGGAGCAGTGAAAGCAACGATGGATGCACCAATGTAAAGGTGATTGTGTGCTGAACAGGTCCAGCACAAGCTTTCAATCCTGACACTTCTGCTGTGGGAGCAGAGGCCAAACGTTCGTGCTGTACTCACTGTGCTGCCTGCAGCTGAGAGCGACCAGCTGAGAATTTGGATTCAAATGGAGTTTTAGGTATGAAACCGAGGAGAGACTGCAATGATGGTGACACCGTTGCAAAGCAGCCTGTGTGCTGAAGAGGCCCAGCACTAGCTTTCCCTGCTGGTTCTTCTGCTGTGGGAGCAGATGCCACTGTTCATTCTGTGCTGACTGTGTTGCTGCGCAGCAGAGAGCAGGCTCTGAACTGATTCCATTCAAATGCTTTTCCTGTATGAAAGGGAGCAGTGAAAGCAACGATGGATGCACCAATGTAAAGGTGATTGTGTGCTGAACAGGTCCAGCACAAGCTTTCAATCCTGGCTCTTCTGCTGTGGGAGCAGAGGCCAAACGTTCGTGCTGTACTCACTGTGCTGCCTGCAGCTGAGAGCGACCAGCTGAGAATTTGGATTCAAATGGACTTTTAGGTATGAAACCGAGGAGAGACTGCAATGATGGTGACACCGTTGCAAAGCAGCCTGTGTGCTGAAGAGGCCCAGCACTAGCTTTCCCTGCTGGTTCTTCTGCTGTGGGAGCAGATGCCACTGTTCGTTCTGTGCTGACTGTGTTGCTGCCAGCAGAGAGCAGGCTCTGAACTGATTCCATTCAAATGCTTTTCCTGTATGAAAGGGAGCAGTGAAAGCAACGATGGATGCACCAATGTAAAGGTGATTGTGTGCTGAACAGGTCCAGCACAAGCTTTCAATCCTGGCTCTTCTGCTGTGGGAGCAGAAGCCAAACGTTCGTGCTGTAATCACTGTGCTGCCTGCAGCTGAGAGCGACCAGCTGAGAATTTGGATTCAAATGGACTTTTAGGTATGAAACCGAGGAGAGACTGCAATGATGGTGACACCGTTGCAAAGCAGCCTGTGTGCTGAAGAGGCCCAGCACTAGCTTTCCCTGCTGGTTCTTCTGCTGTGGGAGCAGATGCCACTGTTCTTTCTGTGCTGACTGTGTTGCTGCCAGCAGAGAGCAGGCTCTGAACTGATTCCATTCAAATGCTTTTCCTGTATGAAAGGGAGCAGTGAAAGCAACGATGGATGCACCAATGTAAAGGTGATTGTGTGCTGAACAGGTCCAGCACAAGCTTTCCCTCCTGGCTCTTCTGCTGTGGGAGCAGAAGCCAAACGTTCGTGCTGTACTCACTGTGCTGCCTGCAGCTGAGAGAGACCAGCTGAGAATTTGGATTCAAATGGAGTTTTAGGTATGAAACCGAGGAGAGACTGCAATGATGGTGACACCGTTGCAAAGCAGCCTGTGTGCTGAAGAGGCCCAGCACTAGCTTTCCCTGCTGGTTCTTCTGCTGTGGGAGCAGATGCCACTGTTCGTTCTGTGCTGACTGTGTTGCTGCCAGCAGAGAGCAGGCTCTGAACTGATTCCATTCAAATGCTTTTCCTGTATGAAAGGGAGCAGTGAAAGCAACGATGGATGCACCAATGTAAAGGTGATTGTGTGCTGAACAGGTCCAGCACAAGCTTTCAATCCTGGCTCTTCTGCTGTGGGAGCAGAAGCCAAACGTTCGTGCTGTACTCACTGTGCTGCCTGCAGCTGAGAGAGACCAGCTGAGAATTTGGATTCAAATGGACTTTTAGGTATGAAACCCAGGAGAGACTGCAATGATGGTGACACCGTTGCAAAGCAGCCTGTGTGCTGAAGAGGCCCAGCACTAGCTTTCCCTGCTGGTTCTTCTGCTGTGGGAGCAGATGCCACTGTTCTTTCTGTGCTGACTGTGTTGCTGCGCAGCAGAGAGCAGGCTCTGAACTGATTCCATTCAAATGCTTTTCCTGTATGAAAGGGAGCAGTGAAAGCAACGATGGATGCACCAATGTAAAGGTGATTGTGTGCTGAACAGGTCCAGCACAAGCTTTCCCTCCTGGCTCTTCTGCTGTGGGAGCAGAAGCCAAACGTTCGTGCTGTAATCACTGTGCTGCCTGCAGCTGAGACACAGCAGCTGAGAATTTGGATTCAAATGGAGTTTTAGGTATGAAACCGAGGAGAGACTGCAATGATGGTGACACCGTTGCAAAGCAGCCTGTGTGCTGAAGAGGCCCAGCACTAGCTTTCCCTGCTGGTTCTTCTGCTGTGGGAGCAGATGCCACTGTTCTTTCTGTGCTGACTGTGTTGCTGCCAGCAGAGAGCAGGCTCTGAACTGACTCCATTCAAATGCTTTTCCTGTATGAAAGGGAGCAGTGAAAGCAACGATGGATGCACCAATGTAAAGGTGATTGTGTGCTGAACAGGTATAGCACCAGCTTTCAATCCTGACACTTCTGCTGTGGGAGCAGAGGCCAAACGTTCTTGCTGTAGGCTCTTCTGCTGTGGGAGCTGTGCTGTACTCACTGTGCTGCCTGCAGCTGAGAGCGACCAGCTGAGAATTTGGATTCAAATGGACTTTTAGGTATGAAACCGAGGAGAGACTGCAATGATGGTGACACCGTTGCAAAGCAGCCTGTGTGCTGAAGAGGCCCAGCACTAGCTTTCCCTGCTGGTTCTTCTGCTGTGGGAGCAGATGCCACTGTTCATTCTGTGCTGACTGTGTTGCTGCGCAGCAGAGAGCAGACTCTGAACTGATTCCATTCAAATGCTTTTGCTGTATGAAAGGGAGCAGTGAAAGCAACGATGGATGCACCAATGTAAAGGTGATTGTGTGCTGAACAGGTCCAGCACAAGCTTTCAATCCTGGCTCTTCTGCTGTGGGAGCAGAAGCCAAACGTTCGTGCTGTAATCACTGT